>NW_027140449.1:0-34529 GCF_036365525.1 Heterodontus francisci | reverse complement strand
GAGGAGGGTAATGAAGAGGGGGAGGGAGGGGGTGGTGGAGGGGAATGAAGATTGGGAGGGAGGGGGATGTGGAGGGGAATGAAGAAGGGGAGGGAGGGGGTGGTGGAGGGGAATGAAGAGGGGGAGCGAGTGGGAGGTGGAGGGGAATGAAAATGGGGACTGAGGGGGTGGTGGAGGGGAGTGAAAAGTGGTGGGCAGGGGGAGGTGGAGGGGAATGAAGAGGGGGAGGGAGGGGGTTGTGGGGGAGAATGAAGAGCTGCAGGGAGGGGGTGGTTGAGGGGAATGGAGTGAAGGAGGGTGGGGGTGGTGGACGGGAATGTAGAGGGAGGGGGAGGCGGTGGTGGATGGGAATGAAGTGAAGGAGGGTGGGGGTGGACGACGGGAATGAAGAGGGGGAGGGAGGAGGTGGGGGAGGAAAATCAAGAGAGGGAGGGAGGGAGGGGGTGGAAGGGAATGTAGAGGAGGAGGGAGGGGATGGTGGAGGGGAATGAAGATGGGGAGGGTGGGGGTGGTGGAGGAGAAAGAAGAGGGGGAGGAAAGGTGTTGTGGAGTGGAATGAAGAGAGGGGATGGAGGGGGTGGTGGAGGGGAATGAAGATGGGTGCGATGGGGTGGTGGAGGGAATGAAAAGGGGGAGGGAGGTGGTGTTGGAGGAGAAAGAAGAGGGGGAGGGTTGGGTGGTGGAGATGAATGAAGAGTGGAGGGAGTGGGTGGTGGTGGGGAATGAAGATGGGGAGGGAGGGGTAGGTGCAGGAGAATGAAGAGGGGGAGGGAGAGGGAGGTTGAGGGGATTGAAGAGGGGGATGGAGGGGTGGTAGAGGTGAATGAAGAGGGGTTGGGAGGGGGAGATGTTTGGGATTGAAAAGGGGGAAGGAGGGGTGGTGGATGAGAATGAAGTGGGGGAGGGAGGGGGAGGTGGAGGGGAATGAAGATGCGGAGGGAGGGGGTGGTGGAGGGGAATGAAGAAAGGGACGAAGGGGGAGGTGGAGTGGAATGAAGCGGTGGTGGGATGGGATGGTGGAGGGGAATGAAAAGGGGGAGGTGGGGGTGGTGGAGGGGAATGAAGCGGGGGAGGGAGGGGGTGGTGGAGGGGAATGAAGAGGGGGAGGGTGGAGGTGGTGGAGGGGAATGCAGAGGGACAGGGTGGGAGAGGTGGAGGGTAATGTAGAGGGGAGGGAGGGGGAGAACGAGGGTAATGAAGAGCGGGAGGGAGGGGGTGATGGAGGGGAATGAAGAATGGGAGGGAGGGGGAGGTGGAGGGGAATGAAGAGGGGAGGGAGTGGGTGGTTGTCGAGAATGAAGAGGGGGAGCGTGTGGGAGGTGGATGGGAATGAAGATGGGGACTGAGGGGGTGGTGGAGGAGAATGAAGGGGGGTGGTGGAGGGGAATGAAGAGGGGTGGGCAGGGAGAGGTGTAGGGGAATGAAGAGGGGGAGGGAGGGGTTGGTGGGGGAGAATGAAGAGCTGGAGGGAGGGGGTGGTGGAGGGGAATGGAGTGAAGGAGGGTAGGGTGGTGGACGGGAATGAAGAGGTGGAGAGAGGGTGAGGTGGATGTGAATGAAGTGAAGGAGGGTGGGGGTGGACGACGGGAATGAAGAAGGGGAGGGAGGAGGTGGTGGAGGGGAATCAAGAGAGGGAGGGAGGGAGGGGGTGGAAGGGAATGAAGAGGAGGAAGGAGGGGATGGTGGAGGGGAATGAAGATGGGGAGGGAGGGGGTGGTTGAGGAGAAAGAAGAGGGGCAGGGAGGGTGTGGTGGAGGTGAATGAGGAGGGGGAGGGAGGGGGATGTCGAGGGGTATGAAGAGGGGGAGGGAGGGGGCGGTGGAGGGGAATGAAGAGGGTGAGGGTGAGGTTGGTGGAGGGGAATGAAGAGGGGAGGGAGCGGGAGGTTGAGGGGAATGAAGAGGGGGAGAGAGGTGGTGTTTGAGGTGAATGAAGAGGCGTTGGGAGGGGGAGGTGGTTGGGATTGAAAAGGGGGAAGGAAGGGTGGTGGATGAGAATGAAGTGGGGGAGGGAGGGGGAGGTGGAGGGGAATGAAAAGGGGGAGGTGGTGGTGGTGGAGGGGAATGAAGCGGGGGAGGGAGGGGGTGGTGGAGGGGAATGAAGAGGGGGAGGGAGGAGGTGTGGAGGAAAATCTAGAGAGGGAGGGAGGGAGGGGGTGGAAGGGAATGTGGAGGAGGAGGGAGGGGATGGTGGAGGGGAATGAAGATGGGGAGGCAGGGGGTGGTGGAGGAGAAAGAAGAGGGGGAGGAAAGGTGTTGTGGAGTGGAATGAAGAGAGGGGAGGGAGGGGGTGGTGGAGGGGAATGAAGATGGGTGCGATGGGGTGGTGGAGGGAATGAAAAGGGTGATGGAGGTGGAGTTGGAGGAGAAAGAAGAGGGGGAGGGTTGGATGGTGGAGATGAATGAAGAGGGGAGGGAGCGGGTGGTGGTGGGGAATGAAGATGGGGAGGGAGGGGTAGGTGCAGGAGAATGAAGAGGGGGAGGGAGAGGGAGGTTGAGGGGATTGAAGAGGGGGATGGAGGGGTGGTAGAGGTGAATGAAGAGGGGTTGGGAGGGGGAGGTGGTTGGGATTGAAAAGGGGGAAGGAGGGGTGGTGGATGAGAATGAAGTCGGGGAGGGAGGGGGATGTGGAGGGGAATGAAGATGCGGAGAGAGGGGGTGGTGGAGGGGAATGAAGAAAGGGACGAAGGGGGAGGTGGAGTGGAATGAAGCGGTGGTGGGAGGGGATGGTGGAGGGGAATGAAAAGGGGGAGGTGGGGGTGGTGGAGGGGTATGAAGCGGGGGAGGGAGGGGGTGGTGGGGGAGAATGAAGAGGTGGAGGGAGGGTGAGGTGGATGGGAATGAAGTGAAGGAGGGTGGCGGTGGACGACGGGAATGAAGAAGGGGAGGGAGGAGGTGGTGGAGGGGAATCAAGAGAGGGAGGGAGGGAGGGGGTGGAAGGGAATGAAGAGAAGGAGGGAGGGGATGGTGGAGGGGAATGAAGATGGGGAGGGAGGGGGTGGTGGAGGAGAAAGAAGAGGGGCAGGGAGGGTGTGGTGGAGGTGAATGAGGAAGGGGAGGGAGGGGGATGTCGAGGGGTATGAAGAGGGGGAGGGAGGGGGCGGTGGAGTGGAATGAAGAGGGGGAGGGTGGGGTTGGTGGAGGGGAATGAAGAGGGGAGGGAGCGGGAGGTTGAGGGGAATGAAGAGGGGGAGAGAGGGGGTGTTTGAGGTGAATGAAGAGGGTTTGGGAGGGGGAGGTGGTTGGGATTGAAAAGGGGGAAGGAAGGGTGGTGGATGAGAATGAAGTGGGGGAGGGAGGGAGAGGTGGAGGGGAATGAAGAGGCGGAGGGAGGGGGTGGTGGAGGGGAATGAAGAGAGGGACGAAGGGGGAGGTGGAGTGGAATGAAGCGGTGGTGGGAGGGGATGGTGGAGGGGAATGAAAAGGGGGAGGTGGGGGTGGCGGAGGGGAATGAAGTGGGGGAGTGAGGGGTTGGTGGAGGGGAATGAAGAGGGGGAGGGTGGAGGTGGTGGAGGGGAATGCAGAGGGGCAGGGAGGGAGAGGTGAAGGGTAATGTAGAGGGGAGGGAGGGGGAGGAGGAGGGTAAAGAAGAGCGGGAGGGATGGGGTGGTGGAGGGGAATGAAGAGTGGGAGGGAGGGGGAGGTGGAGGGGAATGAAGAGGGGAGGGAGGGGGTGGTGGACGAGAATGAAGAGGGGGAGCGTGTGGAAGGTGGATGGGAATGAAGATGGGGACTGAGGGGGTGGTGGAGGAGAATGAAGGGGGGTGGTGGAGGGGAATGAAGAGGGGTTGGCAGGGGGAGGTGGAGGGGTATGAAGAGGGGGAGGGAGGGGTTGGTGGGGGAGAATGAAGAGCTGGAGGGAGGGGGTGGTGGAGGGGAATGGAGTGAAGGAGGGTAGGGTGGTGGACGGGAATGAAGAGGTGGAGGGAGGGTGAGGTGGATGGGAATGAAGTGAAGGAGGGTGTGGGTGGACAACGGGAATGAAGAAGGGGAGGGAGGAGGTGGTGGAGGGGAATCAAGAGAGGGAGGGAGGGAGGGAGGGGGTGGAAGGGAATGAAGAGGAGGAGGGAGGGGATGGTGGAGGGGAATGAAGATGGGGAGGGAGAGGGTGGTGGAGGAGTCAGAAGAGGGGCAGGGAGGGTGTGGTGGAGGTGAATGAGGAGGGAGAGGGAGGGGGATGTCGAGGGGTATGAAGAGGGGGAGGGAGGGGGCGGTGGAGGGGAATGAAGAGGGGGAGGGTGGGGTTGGTGGAGGGGAATGAAGAGGTGAGGGAGCGGGAGGTTGAGGGGAATGAAGAGGGGGAGAGAGGGGGTGTTTGAGGTGAATGAAGAGGGTTTGGGAGGTTGAGGTGGATGGGAATGAAAAGGGGAGGGAGGGGTGGTGGAGGGGAATGAAGAGGGGGAGGGAGGGGGAGGTGGCGGGGAATGAAGAGAGGGACGAAGGGGGAGGTGGTGTGGAATGAAGAGGGGGAGGGAGGGGGTGGTGGAGGGGAATGAAAAGGGGGAGGGTGGGGGTGGTGGATGGGAATGAAGAGGGGGAGGGTGGGGGTGGTGGAGGGAAATGCAGAGGGGCAGGGAGGGAGAGGTGGAGGGTATTGTAGAGGGGAGGGAGGGGGACGAGGAGGGTAATGAAGAGGGGGAGGGAGTGTGTGGTGGAGGGGAATGAGGAGGTGGAGGGTGGGGGTGGTGGAAGGGAATGAAGAGTGTGTGGGAGGGGGAGCTGGAGGGTTATAAAGAGGGGGAGGGAGGGGGTGGTGGATGAGAATGAAGAGGGGGAGCGAGTGGGAGGTGGATGGGAATGAAGATGCGGAGGGAGGAGTTGGTGGAGGGGAATGAAGAGGGTGTTGGAGGTGGTGGAGGATGGGAATGAAGATGGGGACTGAGGGGGTGGTGGAGGAGAATGAAGAGGGGGGGTGGTGGAGGGGAATGAAGAGGGTTTGGCAGGGGAGGTGGAGGGGAATGAAGAGGGGGAGGGAGGGTGTGGTGGGGGAGAATGAAGAGCTGGAGGGAGGGGGTGGTGGAGGGGAATGGAGTGAAGGAGGGTGGGGGTGGTGGACGGGAATGAAGAGGGGGACCGAGGCGGAGGTGGATGGGAATGAAGTGAAGGATGCTGGGGGTGGAGGACGGGAATGAAGCGGGGGAGGGAGGAGGTGGTGGAATGAATGAAGAGGAGGAGGGAGGGGTTGGTGGACGGGAATGAAGAGGGGGAGGGTGGTGGTGGTGGAGGGGAAAGAAGAGGGGTGCGATGGGGTGGTGGAGGGAATGAAGAGGGGGAGGGAGGTGGTGATGGAGAAGAAAGAAGAGGGGGAGGGAGGGGTGGTGGAGGTGAATGAAGAGGGGCAGGGAGGGGGAGGTGGAGGAGATAGAAGTGGTTGAGGGGGGTGAGGTGGAGGGGAATGAAGAGGGGGAGGGAGGGGGAGGTGGAGGGTAATGAAGAGGGGGAGAGAGTGCGTGGTGGAGGGGAATGAGGAGGGGCAGGGAGGGGGTGGTGGAGGGGAATGAAGAGTGGGTGGGAGGGGGAGGTGGAGGGTTATGAAGAGGGGGAGGGAGGGGGTGGTGGATGAGAATGAAGAGGGGGAGGGTGGAGGTGGTGGAAGGTAATGAAGAGGAGGAGGGAGGGGATGGTGGAGGGGAATGAAGAGAGGGACGAAGGGGGATGTGGTGTGGAATGAAGAGGGGGAGGGAGGGGGTGGTGGAGGGGAATGAAAAGGGGGAGGGTGGGGGTGGTGGAGGGGAATGAAAAGGGGGAGGGTGGGGGTGGTGGATGGGAATGAAGAGGGGGAGGGTGGGGGTGGTGCAGGGAAATGCAGAGGGGCAGGGAGGGAGAGGTGGAGGGTATTGTAGAGGGGAGGGAGGGGGACGAGGAGGGTAATGAAGAGGGGGAGGGAGTGGGTGGTGGAGGGGAATGAGGAGGTGGAGGGTGGGGGTGGTGGAGGGGAATGAAGAGTGGGTGGGAGGGGGATCTGGAGGGTTATAAAGAGGGGGAGCGAGTGGGAGGTGGATGGGAATGAAGTTGCGGAGGGAGGAGTTGGTGGAGGGGAATGAAGAGGGGGTGGGATGTGGTGGAGGATGGGAATGAAGATGGGGACTGAGGGGGTGGTGGAGGAGAATGAAGAGAGGGGGTGGTGCAGGGGAATGAAGAGGGTTTGGCAGGGGGAGGTGGAGGGGAATGAAGAGGGGGAGGTAAGGTGTGTTGGGGAAGAATGAAGAGCTGGAGGGAGGGGGTGGTGGAGGGGAATGGAGTGAAGGAGGGTGGTGGTGGCGGACGGGAATGAAGAGGGGGATGGAGGCTGAGGTGGATGGGAATGAAGTGAAGGAGGCTGGGGGTGGAGGACGGGAATGAAGCGGGGGAGGGAGGAGGTGGTGGAATGAATGAAGAGGAGGAGGGAGGGTATGGTGGAGGGGAATGAAGAGGGGGAGGGTGGTGGTGGTGGAGGGGAAAGAAGAGGGGTGCGATGGGGTAGTGGAGGGAATGAAGAGGGGGAGGGAGGTGGTGTTGGAGAAGAAAGAAGAGGGGGAGGGAGGGGTGGTGGAGGTGAATGAAGAGGGGCAGGGAGGGGGAGGTGGAGGAGATAGAAGTGGTTGAGGGGGGGTGAGGTGGAGGGCAATGAAGTGGGGGAGGGAGGGGGAGGTGGAGGGTAATGAAGAGGGGGAGGGAGGGGGTGGTGGATGAGAATGAAGAGGGGAAGGGAGGAGGTGGTGGAAGGTAATTAAGAGGAGGAGGGAGGGGATGGTGGAGGGGAATGAAGAGAGGGACGAAGGGGGATGTGGTGTGGAATGAAGAGGGGGAGGTAGGGGGTGGTGGAGGGGAATGAAAAGGGGGAGGGTTGGGGTGGTGGATGGGAATGAAGAGGGGGAGGGTGGGGGTGGTGGAGAGAAATGCAGAGGGGCAGGGAGGGAGAGGTGGAGGGTATTGTAGAGGGGAGGGAGGGGGACGAGGAGGGTAATGAACAGGGGGAGGGAGTGGGTGGTGGAGGGGAATGAGGAGGGGGATGGAGGGTGTGGTGGAGGGGAATGAAGAGGAGGAGGGAGGGGATGGTGGAGGGGAATGAAGATGGGGAGGGAGGGGGTGGTGGAGGAGAAAGAAGAGGGGCAGGTAAGGTGTGGTAGAGGTGAATGAGGAGGGGGAGGGAGGGGGATGTCGAGGGGTATGAAGAGAGGGAGGGAGGGGTCGGTGGAGGGGAATGAAGAGGGGGAGGGTGGGGTTGGTGGAGGGGAATGAAGAGGGGTTGGGAGGGGGAGGTGGATGGGAATGAAAAGGGGGAGGGAGGGGTGGTGGAGGGGAATGAAGAGGGGGAGGGAGGGGGAGGTGGCGGGGAATGAAGAGAGGGACGAAGGGGGATGTGGTGTGGAATGAAGAGGGGGAGGGAGGGGGTGGTGGAGGGGAATGAAAAGGGGGAGGGTGGGGGTAGTGGATGGGAATGAAGAGGGGGAGGGTGGGGGTGGTGGAGGGAAATGCAGAGGGGCAGGGAGGGAGAGGTGGAGGGTAATGTAGAGGGGAAGGAGGGGGACGAGGAGGGTAATGAAGAGGGTGAGGGAAGGGGTGGTGGAGGGGAATCAAGAGGGGGAGGGAGAGGTTGGTGGAGGGGAATGAGGAGGTGGAGGGTGGGGGTGGTGGAGGGGAATGAAGAGTGGGTGGGAGGGGGAGGTGGAGGGTTATATAGAGGGGGAGGGAGGGGCTGGTGGATGAGAATGAAGAGGGGGAGCGAGTGGGAGGTGGATGGGAATGAAGATGCGGAGGGAGGAGTTGGTGGAGGGGAATGAAGAGGGGGTGGGAGGCGGTGGAGGATGGGAATGAAGATCGGGACTGAGGGGGTGGTGGAGGAGAATGAAGAGGGGGGGTGGTGGAGGGGAATGAAGAGGGTTTGGCAGGGGAGGTGGAGGGGAATGAAGAGGGGGAGGGAGGGGGTGGTGGGGGAGAATGAAGAGCTGGAGGGAGGGGGTGGTGGAGGGGAATGGAGTGAAGGAGGGTGGGGGTGGTGGACGGGAATGAAGAGGGGGAAGGAGGCGGAGGTGGATGGGAATGAAGTGAAGGAGGCTGGGGGTGGAGGACGGGAATGAAGCGGGGGAGGGAGGAGGTGGTGGAATGAATGAAGAGGAGGAGGGAGGGGATGGTGGAGGGGAATGAAGAGGGGGAGGGTGGTGGTGGTGGAGGGGAAAGAAGAGGGGTGCGATGGGGTGGTGGAGGGAATGAAGAGGGGGATGGAGGTGGTGTTGGAGAAGAAAGAAGAGGGGGAGGGAGGGGTGGTGGAGATGATTGAAGAGGGGCAGGGAGGGGGAGGTGGAGGAGATAGAAGTGGTTGAGGGGGGGTGAGGTGGAGGGGAATGAAGAGGGGGAGGGAGGGGGAGGTGGAGGGTAATGAAGAGGGGGAGGGTGGGGGTGGTGGAGGGAAATGCAGAGGGGCAGGGAGGGAGAGGTGGAGGGTATTGTAGAGGGGTGGGAGGGGGACGAGGAGGGTAATGAAGTGGGGGAGGGAAGGGGTGGTGGAGGGGAATGAAGAGGGGGAGGGAGTGGGTGGTGGAGGGGAATGAGGAGGGGGAGAGAGGGGGTGGTGGAGGGGAATGAAGACTGGTTGGGAGGGGGAGGTGGAGGGTTATGAAGAGGGGGAGGGAGGGGGTGATGGATGAGAATGAAGAGGGGGAGGGAGGAGGTGGTGAAGGTAATGAAGAGGAGGAGGGAGGGGCTGGTGGAGGGGAATGAAGAGAGGAACGAAGGGTGATATGGTGTGGAATGAAGAGGGGGAGGGAGGGGGTGGTGGAGGGGAATGAAAAGGGGGAGGGTGGGGGTGGTGGATGGGAATGAAGAGGGGGAGGATAGGGGTGGTGGAGGGAAATGCAGAGGGGCAGGGAGGGAGAGGTGGAGGGTATTGTAGAGGGGAGCGTGGGGGACGAGGAGGGTAATGAAGAGGGGAGGGAAGGGGTCGTGGAGGGGAATGAAGAGGGGGAGGGAGTGGGTGGTGGAGGGGAATGAGGAGGTGGAGGGCGGGGGTGGTGGAGGGGAATGAAGAGTGGGTGGGAGGGGGAGGTGGAGGGTTATAAATAGGGGAGGGAGGGGGTGGTGGATGAGAATGAAGATGGGGAGCGAGTGGGAGGTGGATGGGAATGAAGATGCGGAGGGAGGAGTTGGTGGAGGGGAATGAAGAGGGGGTGGGAGGCGGTGGAGGATGGGAATGAAGATGGGGACTGAGGGGGTGGTGGAGGAGAATGAAGAGGGGGGGGGTGGTGGAGGGGAATGAAGAGGGTTTGGCAGGGGGAGGTGGAGGGGAATGAAGAGGGGGAGGGAGGGTGTGGTGAGGGAGAATGAAGAGCTGGAGGGAGGGGGTGGTGGAGGGGAATGGAGTGAAGGAGGGTGGGGTTGGTGGACGGGCATGAAGAGGGGGACGGAGGCGGAGGTGGATGGGAATGAAGTAAAGGAGGCTGGGGGTGGAGGACGGGAATGAAGCGGGGGAGGGAGGAGGTGGTGGAATGAATGAAGAGGAGGAGGGAGGGGATGGTGGAGGGGAATGAATAGGGGGAGGGTGGTGGTGGTGGAGGGGAAAGAAGAGGGGTGCGATGGGGTGGTGGAGGGAATGAAGAGGGGGAGGGAGGTGGTGCTGGAGAAGAAAGAAGAGGGGGTGGGAGGGGTGGTGGAGGTGAATGAAGAGGGGCAGGGAGGGGGAGGTGGAGGAGATAGAAGTGGTTGAGGGGGGGTGAGGTGGAGGGGAATGAAGAGGGGGAGGGAGGGGTAGGTGGAGGGTAATGAAGAGGGGGAGGGTGGGGGTGGTGGAGGGAAATGCAGAGGGGCAGGGAGGGAGAGGTGGAGGGTATTGAAGAGGGGAGGGAGTGGGACGTGGAGGGTCATGAAGAGGGGGAGGGAAGGGGTGGTGGAGGGGAATGAAGAGGGGGAGGGAGTGGGTGGTGGAGGGGAATGAGGAGGGGGAGGGAGGGGGTGGTGGAGGGGAATGAAGAGTTGGTGGGAGGGGGAGGTGGAGGGTTATGAAGAGGGGGAGGGAGGGGGTGGTGGATGAGAATGAAGAGGGGGAGGGAGGTGGTGGTGGAAGGGAATGAAGAGGAGGAGGGAGGGGATGGTGGAGGGGAATGAAGAGGGGGAGGGTGGTAGTGGTGGAGGGGAAAGAAGAGGGGTGCGATGGGGTGGTGGAGGGAATGAAGTGGGGGAGGGAGGTGGTGTTGGAGAAGAAAGAAGAGGGGGAGGGAGAGGTGGTGGAGGTGAATGAAGAGGGGTAGGGAGGGGGAGGTGGAGGAGATAGAAGTGGTTGAGGGGGGGTGAGGTGGAGGGGAATGAAAGGGGGGGAGGGTGGGGGTGGTGGATGGGAATGAAGAGGGGGAGGGTGGGGGTGGTGGAGGGAAATTCAGAGGGGCAGGGAGGGAGAGGTGGATGGTATTGTAGATGGGAGGGAGGGGGACGAGGAGGGTAATGAAGAGGGGGAGGGAAGGGGTGGTGGAGGGGAATGAAGAGGGGGAGGGAGGGGGTGGTGGAGGGGAATGAAGAGGGTTTGGCAGGGGGAGGTGGAGGGGAATGAAGAGGGGGAGGGAGGGAGTGGTGGAGGGGAAAGAAGCGGGGTGCGATGGGGTGGTGGGGGGAATGAAGAGGGGGAGGGAGGTGGTGTTGGAGAAGAAAGAAGAGGGGGAGGGAGGGGTGGTGGAGGTGAATGAAGAGGGGTAGGGAGGGGGAGGTGGAGGAGATAGAAGTGGTTGAGGGGGGGTGAGGTGGAGGGGAATGAAGAGGGGGAGGGAGGGGTAGGTGTAGGGTAATGAAGAGTGGGAGGGAGTGGGAGGTGGAGGAGAATGAAGAGAGGGAGGGAGGTGGTGGTGGAGGTGACTGAAGAGGATGAGGGAGGGAGAGGTGGAGGAGAAAGAAGAGGGGGAGGGAGGGGAGGTGGAGGAGAAAGAAGAGGGGGAGGGAGTGGGAAGTGTAGGAGAATGAAGAGAGGGAGCGAGTGGGAGGTGGATGGGAATGAAGATGCGGAGGGAGGAGTTAGTGGAGGGGAATGAAGAGGGGGAGGGGTGTGGAGGTTGGGAATGAAGATGGGGACTGAGGGCGTGGTGGAGGAGAATGAAGGGGGGGTGGTGGAGGGGAATGAAGAGGGGTTGGCAGGGGGAGGTGGAGGGGAATGAAGAGGGGGAGGGAGGGGTTGGTGGGAGAGAATAAAGAGCTGGAGGGAGGGTGTGGTGGAGGGGAATGGAGTGAAGGAGGGTGGGAGTGGTGGATGGGAATGAAGAGGTGAAGGGAGGGGGAGGTGGATGGGAATTAAGTGAAGGAGGGTGGGGGTGGACGACGGGAATGAAGAGGGGGAGGGAGGAGGTGGTGGAGGGGGATCAAGAGAGGGAGGGAGGAGGTGGAAGGGAATGAAGAGGAGGAGGGAGGGGATGGTGGAGGGGAATGAAGATGGGGAGGGAGGGGGTGGTGGAGGAGAAAGAAGAGGGGGAGGGAAGGTGTGGTGGAGTGGAATGAAGAGAGGGAGGGAGGGTGTGGTGGAGGGGAATGAAGAGGAGTGCGATGGGGTGGTGGAGGGAGTGAAGAGGGAGAGGGAGGTGGTGTTGGAGGAGTAAGAATAGGGGGAGGGTGGGGTTGATGGAGGGGAATGAAGAGGGGAGGGAGCGGGTGGTGGTGGGGAATGAAGATGGGGAGGGAGGGGGAGGTGCAGGAGAATGCAAAGGGGGAGGGAGAGGGAGGTTGAGGGGAATCAAGAGGGGGAGGGAGGGGGATGTGGATGGGAATGAAGAGGGGGAGGGAGGGGGCGGTGGAGGGGAATGAAGAGGGGGAGGGAGGGATTGGTGGAGAGGAATGAAGAGGGGAGGGAGCGGGTGGTGGTGGGGAATGAAGATGGGGAAGGAGGGGGAGGTGCAGGAGAATGAAGAGGGGAGGGAGAGGTAGGTTGAGGGGAATGAAGAGGGGGAGGGAGGGGGTGGTGGTGGTGAATGAAGAGGGGTTGGGAGGTGGAGGTGGATTGGAATGAAACGGGGGAGGGAGGGGTGGTGGAGGGGAATGAAGAGGGGGAGGGAGGGGGAGGTGGAGGGGAATGAAGAGAGGGACGAAGGGGGAGGTGGTGTGGAATGAAGAGGGGGAGGGAGGGGGTGGTGGAGGGGAATGAAAAGGGGTACGGTGGGGGTGGTGGATGGGAATGAAGAGGGGGAGGGAGGGGGTGGTGGAGCGGAATGAAGAGGGGGAGGGTGGGGGTGGTGGAGGGGAATGCAGAGGGCAGGGAGGGAGAGGTGGAGGGTAATGTAGAGGGGAGGGAGGGGGACGAGGAGGGTAATGAAAAGGGGGAGGGAAGGGGTGGTGTAGGGGAATGAAGAGTGGATGGGAGTGGGAGGTGGAGGAGAATGAAGAGAGGGAGGGAGGTGGTGGTGGAGGTGACTGAAGAGGATGAGGGAGGGAAAGGTGGAGGAGAAAGAAGACGGGGAGGGAGGGGAGGTGGAGGAGAAAGAAGAGGGGGAGGGACTGGGAAGTGGAGGAGAATGAGGAGTGTGAGGGAGGTGCTGGTCGATGGGAATGAAGGGGGGTGGGAGTAGGAGATGGAAGGGAATGAAGAGGGGGAGGGATGGGGTGGAGGAGGGGAATGAAGAGCGGGTGGGATGGGCTGGTGGGGGGAAGTGCAGGGGAATGAAGGGGGGAGGGAGGGGGTGGTGGAGGGGAATGAAGAGGGGGTGGGAGTGGCTTGTGGATGGGAATGAAGAGGGGAGAGAGGGGGAGGTGGAGGGGGATGAAGAGGGGGAGGGTGGGGGTGGTGGAGGTGAATGAAGAGGGGTTGGGAGTGGGAGGTGGATGGGAATGAAAAGGGGGAGGGAGGGGTTGTGGAGGGGAATGAAGAGAGGGACGAAGGGGGAGGTGGTGTGGAATGATGAGGGGGAGGGAGGGGGTGGTGGAGGGGAATGAAAAGGGGGAGGGTGGGGGTGGTGGATGGGAAAGAAGAGGGGGAGTGAGGGGGTGGTGGAACGGAATGAAGAGGGGGAGGGAAGGGGTGGTGGAGGGGAATGACGAGTGGGAGGGAGGGGGAGGGGGAGGAGAATGAAGAGAGGGAGGGAGGTGGTGGTGGAGGTGACTGAAGAGTTGGAGGGAGGGAGAGGTGGAGGAGAAAGAAGAGGGGGAGGGAGGGAGGTGGAGGAGAAAGAAGAGGGGGAGGGAGTGGGAAGTGGAGGAGAATGAGGAGTGTGAGGGAAGTGCTGGTGGACATGAATGAAGGGGGGTGGGAGTGGGAGATGGAAGGGAATGAAGAGGGGAGGGATGGGGTGGTGGAGGGGAATGAAGAGGGGGAGGGAAAGGGTGGTGGGGGGAGGTGCAGGGGAATGAAGAGGGGGAAGGAGGGGGTGGTGGAGGGGAATGAAGAGAAAGATGGAGGGGGTGGTGGAGGGGAATGAAGAGAGGGAGGTAAGGGAGCTGGAGGGGAATGAAGAGGGGGAGTGAGGGGGTATTGGAGGAGAATGAAGAGGGGGGAGCGGTGGTGGAGGGGAATGAAGAGAAGAAGGGAGGGTGTGGTGGAGGGGAATGAAGAGGTGGAGGGAGGGGGAGGTGGAGGGGAATGAAGAGGGGGACGAAGTGGGTGGTGGAGGAAAATGATGAGGGGGAGGGAGGAGGAGGTGGAGGGGAATGAAGAGAAGGAGGGAGGGGGTGGTGGATGGGAATGAAGAGGGGGAGGGAGGATGTGGTGGAAGGGAATGAAGAGAGGGAGGGAGGGGGTGGTGGATGGGAATGAAGTGGAGAAGGGAGGGGTGGTGGAGGGGAATGAAGATGGGGAGGCAGGGGGTGGTGGAGGAGAAAGAAGAGGGGGAGGGAGGGGTGGTGGAGTGGAATGAAGAGAGGGAGGGAGTGGGTGGTGGAGGGGAATGAAGAAGGGGAGAGAGGGGGTGGTGGAGGAGAAAGAAGAGGGGGAGGGAGGGGGAGGTTGTGGAGAATGAAGAGTGGGTGGGAGGGGGATCTGGAGGGGAATGAAGAGGGGGAGTGACGGGAACGTGTAGGGGAATGAAGTGGGGGAGGGAGGGATGGTGGACGGGAATGATGAGTGGAGGGAGGGGGAGTTTAAGAAGAATGAAGAGGGGGAGGGAGGGGGTGGTGGAGGGGAACGAAGAGTGGGTGGGATGGGGCGGTCGACGGGAATGAAGAGGGGGAGGAAGGGGGTGGTGGATGGGAATGAAGAGGGGGGTGGAGGATGGGTATAATGATTGGGCGGGAGGGGGTGTTGGAGGAGAATGAAGAGGGGGAGGGAGGGGGTGGAGGAGGGGAATGAAGAGGGTGAGGGAGCGGGTGGTGGAGGAGAATGAAGAGGGGGAGGGAATGGGAGGTGGAGGGGAATGAAAGGAAGGAGGGAGGGGTGGTGGATGTGAATGATGAGGGGGCGGGAGGGGGTGGTGGATGGGAATGAAGAGGGGGATGGAGGGGTAGGTGGAGGGGAATGAAGAGGGAGAGGGAGGGTGTGGTGGAGGAGAATGATGAGGGGGAGGGAGGAGGAGGTGGAGGGGTATGAAGAGAAGGAGGGAGGGGGTGGTGGACGGGAATGAAGAGGGGGATGGAGGGGTAGGTGGAGGGGAATGAAGAGGGGGAGGGAGGAGTTGGGGGAGGAAAATCAAGAGAGGGAGGGAGGGAGGGGGTGGAAGGGAATGTAGAGGAGGAGGGCGGGGATGGTGGAGGGGAATGAAGATGGGGAGGGAGGGGGTGGTGGAGGAGAAAGAAGAGGGGGAGGAACGGTGTTGTGGAGTGGAATGAAGAGGGGGAGGGATGGGGTGGTGGAGGGGAATGAAGAGGGGTGCGATGGGGTGGTGGAGGGAATGAAGAGGGGGAGGGAGGTGGTGTTGGAGGAGAAAGAAGAAGGGGAGAGTGGGGTGGTGGAGATGAATGAAGAGGGGAGGGAGCGGGTTGTGGTGGGGAATGCAGATGGGGAGGGAGGGGTAGGTGCAGGAGAATGAAGAGGGGGAGGGGGAGGGAGGTTGAGGGGAATGAAGAGGGGGAGGGAGGGGTTGGGAGGGGGAGGTGGTTGGGAATGAAAAGGGGAGGGAGGGGTGGTGGATGGGAATGAAGAGGGGGAGGGAGGGGGAGGTGGAGGGGAATGAAGAGAGGGACGAAGGGGGAGGTGGAGGGGAATGATGAGCGGGTGGGATACGGTGGTGGGGAGAAGTGCAGGGGAATGAAGTGGGGAGGGAGGGGGTGGTGGAGGGGAATGAAGAGGGGGTGGGAGGGGCTTGTGGATGGGAATGAAGAGGGGAGAGAGGGGGAGGTGGAGGGGAATGAAGAGGGGGAGGGTGGGGGTGGTGGAGGTGAATGAAGAGGGGTTGGGAGGGGGAGGGAGGGGTGGTGGAGGGGAATGAAGAGAGGGACGAAGGGGGAGTAGGTGTGAAATGATGAGGGGGAGGGAGGGGTGGTGGAGGGGAATGAAAAGGGGGAGGGTGGGGGTGGTGGATGGGAAAGAAGAGGGGGAGGGAGGGGGTGGTGGAACGGAATGAAGAGGGGGAGGGAAGGGGTGGTGGAGGGGAATGACGAGCGGGAGGGAGGGGGAGGGGGAGGAGAATGAAGAGAGGGAGGGAGGTGGTGGTGGAGGTGACTGAAGAGGTGGAGGGAGGGAGAGTTGGAGGAGAAAGAAGAGGGGGAGGGAGGGAGGTGGAGGAGAAAGAAGAGGGGGAGGGAGTGGGAAGTGGAGGAGAATGAGGAGTGTGAGGGAGGTGCGGGTGGACGGGAATGAAGGGGGGTGGGAGTGGGAGATGGAAGGGAATGAAGAGGGGAGGGATGGGGTGGTGGAGGGGAATGAAGAGGGGGAGGGAAAGGGTGGTGGGGGTGGTGCTGGGGAATGAAGAAAGGGAGGGAGGGGGTGGTGGAGGGGAATGAAGAGAAAGAGGGAGGGGGTGGTGGAGGGGAATGAAGAGAGGGAGGTAGGGGAGCTGGAGGGGAATGAAGAGGGGGAGTGAAGGGGTCTTGGAGGAGAATGAAGAGGGGGGAGCGGAGGTGGAGGGGAATGAAGAGAAGAAGGGAGGGTGTGGTGGAGGGGAATGAAGAGGTGGAGGGAGGGGGAGGTGAAGGGGAATGAAGAGGGGGACGAAGGGGGTGGCGGAGGAAAATGATAAGGGGGAGGGAGGAGGAGGTGGAGGGGAATGAAGAGAAGGAGGGAGGGGGTGGTGGATGGGAATGAAGAGGGGGAGGGAGGAGGTGGTGGAAGGGAATGAAGAGAGGGAGGGAGGGGGTGGTGGATGGGAATGAAGTGGAGAAGGGAGGGGTGGTGGAGGGGAATGAAGATGGGGAGGCAGGGGGTGGTGGAGGAGAAAGAAGAGGGGGAGGGAGGGGGTGGTGGAGTGGATTGAAGAGAGGGAGGGAGTGGGTGGTGGAGGGGAATGAAGAAGGGGAGAGAGGGGGTGGTGGAGGAGAAAGAAGAGGGGGAGGGAGGGGGAGGTTGTGGAGAATGAAGAGTGGGAGGGAGGGGGATCTGGAGGGGAATGAAGAGGGGGAGTGACGGGAACGTGTAGGGGAATGAAGTGGGGGAGGGAGGGGTGGTGGACGGGAATGAAGAGTGGAGGGAGGGGGAGGTTAAGAAGAATGAAGAGGGGGAGGGAGGGGGTGGTGGAGGGGAACGAAGAGGGGGTGGGAGGGGGCGGTCGACGGGAATGAAGAGGGGGAGGAAGGGGGTGGTGGATGGGAATGAAGAGGGGGGTGGAGGATGGGTATAATGATTGGGAGGGAGGGGGTGGTGGAGGAGAATGAAGAGGGGGAGGGAGGGGGTGGAGGAGGGGAATGAAGAGGGTGAGGGAGCGGGTGGTGGAGGAGAATGAAGAGGGGGAAGGAATGGGAGGTGGAGGGGAATGAAAAGAAGGAGGGAGGGGTGGTGGATGTGAATGATGAGGGGGCGGGAGGGGGTGGTGGATGGGAATGAAGAGGGGGATGGAGGGGTAGGTGGAGGGGAATGAAGAGGGAGAGGGAGGGTGTGGTGGAGGAGAATGATGAGGGGAGGGAGGAGGAGGTGGAGGGGTATGAAGAGAAGGAGGGAGGGGGTGGTGGACGGGAATGAAGAGGGGGATGGAGGGGTAGGTGGAGGGGAATGAAGAGGGGGAGGGAGGAGGTGGGGGAGGAAAATCAAGAGAGGGAGGGAGGGAGGGGGTGGAAGGGAATGTAGAGGAGGAGGGAGGGGATGGTGGAGGGGAATGAAGATGGCGAGGGAGGGGGTGGTGGAGGAGAAAGAAGAGGGGGAGGAAAGGTGTTGTGAAGTGGAATGAAGAGGGGGAGGGAGGGGGTGGTGGAGGGGAATGAAGAGGTTTGTGATGGGGTGGTGGAGGGAATGAAGAGGGGGAGGGAGGTTGTGTTGGAGCAGAAAGAAGAGGGGGAGAGTGGGGTGGTGGAGATGAATGAAGAGGGGAGGGAGCGGGTGGTGGTGGGGAATGAAGATGGGGAGGGAGGGGTAGGTGCAGGAGAATGAAGAGGGGGAGGGAGAGGGAGGTTGAGGGGAATGAAGAGGGGGAGGGAGGGGTGGTAGAGGTGAATGAAGTGGGGTTGGGAGGGGGAGGTGGTTGGGAATGAAAAGGTGGAGGGAGGGGTGGTGGATGGGAATGAAGAGGGGGAGGGAGGGTGATGTGGAGGGGAATGAAGAGAGGGACGAAGGGGGAGGTGGAGGGGAATGAAGAGGGGGAGGGGGGGTTGGTGGAGGGGAATGAAGAGGGGAGGGAGCGGGTGTTGCTGGGGAATGAAGAGGGGTTGGGAGGGGGAGGTGGATTGGAATTAAACGGGGGAGGGAGGGGTGGTGGAGGGGAATGAAGAGGGGGAGGGAGGGGGTGGTGGAGGGGAATGAAGAGAGGGACGAAGGGGGAGGTGGTGTGGAATGAAGAGGGGGAGGGAGGGGGTGGTGGAGGGGAATGAAAAGGGGGACGGTGGGGGTGGTGGATGGGAATGAAGAGGGGGAGGGTGGGGTTGGTGGAGCGGAATGAAGAGGGGGAGGGTGGGGGTGGTGGAGGGGAATGCAGAGGGGCAGGGAGGGAGAGGTGGAGGGTAATGTAGAGGGGAGGGAGGGGGACGAGGAGGGTAATGAAAAGGGGGAGGGAAGGGGTGGTGTAGGGGAATGAAGAGTGGATGGGAGTGGGAGGTGGAGGAGAATGAAGAGAGGGAGGGAGGTGGTGGTGGAGGTGACTGAAGAGGCTGAGGGAGGGAGAAGTGGAGGAGAAAGAAGAGGGGGAGGGAGGGGAGGTGGAGGAGAAAGAAGAGGGGGAGGGAGTGGGAAGTGGAGGAGAATGAAGAGGGGGAGGGTGGGGTGGTGGAGGAGAATGAGGAGTGTGAGGGAGCTGCTGGTGGATGGGAATGAAGGGGGGTGGGAGTGGGAGATGGAAGGGAATGAAGAGGGGGAGGGATGGGGTGGTGGAGGGGAATGAAGAGGGGGTGGGATGGGGTGGTGGGGGGAAGTGCAGGGGAATATAGGGGGGAGGGAGGGGGTGGTGGAGGGGAATGAAGAGGGGGTGGGAGGGGCTTGTGGATGGGAATGAAGAGGGGAGAGAGGGGGAGGTGGAGGGGAATGAAGAGGGGGAGGGTGCGGGTGGTGGAGGGGAATGAAGAGGGGGAGGGTGGGGTTGGTGGAGGGGAATGAAGAGGGGAGGGAGCGGGTGGTGGTGGGGAATGAAGAGGGGTTGGGAGGGGGAGGTGGATTGGAATGAAACGGGGGAGGGAGGGGTGGTGGAGGGGAATGAAGAGGGGGAGGGACGGGGTGGTGGAGGGGAATGAAGAGAGGGACGAAGGGGGAGGTGGTGTGGAATGAAGAGGGGGAGGGAGGGGGTGGTGGAGGGGAATGAGAAGGGGGACGGTTGGGGTGGTGGATGGGAATGAAGAGGGGGAGGGAGGGGTTGGTGGAGCGGAATGAAGAGGGGGAGGGTGGGGGTGGTGGAGGGGAATGCAGAGGGGCAGGGAGGGAGAGGTGGAGGGTAATGTAGAGGGGAGGGAGGGGGACGAGGAGGGTAATGAGAAGGGGGAGGGAAAGGGTGGTGTAGGGGAATGAAGAGTGGATGGGAGTGGGAGGTGGAGGAGAATGAAGAGAGGGAGGGAGGTGGTGGTGGAGGTGACTGAAGAGGTTGAGGGAGGGAGAGGTGGAGGAGAAAGAAGAGGGGGAGGGAGGGGAGATGGAGGAGAAAGAAGAGGGGGAGGGAGTGGGAAGTGTAGGAGAATGAAGAGGGGGAGGGTGGGGTGGTGGAGGAGAATGAGGAGTGTGAGGGAGGTGCTGGTGGATGGGAATGAAGGGGGTGGGAGTGGGAGATGGAAGGGAATGAAGAGGGGGAGTGATGGGGTGGTGGAGGGGAATGAAGAGGGGGTGGGATGGGGTAGTGGGGGGAAGTGCAGGGGAATATAGGGGGGAGGGAGGGGGTGGTGGAGGGGAATGAAGAGGGGGTAGGAGGGGCTTGTGGATGGGAATGAAGAGGGGAGAGAGGGGGAGGTGGAGGGGAATGAAGAGGGGGAGGGTGGGCGTGGTGGAGGTGAATGAAGAGGGGTTGGGAGGGGGAGGTGGATGGGAATGAAGGGGGAGGGAGGGGAGGTGGTGTGGAATGAAGAGGGGGAGGGAGGGGGTGGTGGAGGGGAATGAGAAGGGGGACGGTTGGGGTGGTGGATGGGAATGAAGAGGGGGAGGGAGGGGTTGGTGGAGCGGAATGAAGAGGGGGAGGGTGGGGGTGGTGGAGGGGAATGCAGAGGGGCAGGGAGGGAGAGCTGGAGGGTAATGTAGAGGGGAGGGAGGGGGACGAGGAGGGTAATGAGAAGGGGGAGGGAAAGGGTGGTGTAGGGGAATGAAGAGTGGATGGGAGTGGGAGGTGGAGGAGAATGAAGAGAGGGAGGGAGGTGGTGGTGGAGGTGACTGAAGAGGTTGAGGGAGGGAGAGGTGGAGGAGAAAGAAGAGGGGGAGGGAGGGGAGATGGAGGAGAAAGAAGAGGGGGAGGGAGTGGGAAGTGTAGGAGAATGAAGAGGGGGAGGGTGGGGTGGTGGAGGAGAATGAGGAGTGTGAGGGAGGTGCTGGTGGATGGGAATGAAGGGGGTGGGAGTGGGAGATGGAAGGGAATGAAGAGGGGGAGTGATGGGGTGGTGGAGGGGAATGAAGAGGGGGTGGGATGGGGTAGTGGGGGGAAGTGCAGGGGAATATAGGGGGGAGGGAGGGGGTGGTGGAGGGGAATGAAGAGGGGGTAGGAGGGGCTTGTGGATGGGAATGAAGAGGGGAGAGAGGGGGAGGTGGAGGGGAATGAAGAGGGGGAGGGTGGGCGTGGTGGAGGTGAATGAAGAGGGGTTGGGAGGGGGAGGTGGATGGGAATGAAGGGGGAGGGAGGGGAGGTGGAGGGGAATGAAGAGAGGGAGGGTGGGGGTGGTGGAGGGGAATGAAAAGGGGGAGGGTGGGGGTGGTGGATGGGAATGAAGAGGGGGAGGGAGGGGGTGGTGGAACGGAATGAAGAGGGGGAGGGAAGGGGTGGTGGAGGGGAATGACGAGTGGGAGGGAGGGGGAGGGGGAGGAGAATGAAGAGAGGGAGGGAGGTGGTGGTGGAGGTGACTGAAGAGGTGGAGGGAGGGAGAGGTGGAGGAGAAAGAAGAGGGGGAGGGAGGGGAGGTGGAGGAGAAAGAAGAGGGGGAGGGAGTGGGGAAGTGGAGGAGAATGAAGAGGGGGAGGGTGGGGTGGTGGTGGAGAATGAGGAGTGTGAGGGAGGTGCTGGTGGATGGGAATGAAGGGGGGTGGGAGTGGGAGATGGAGGGGAATGAAGAGGGGAGGGATGGGGTGGTGGAGGGGAATGAAGAGGGGGAGGGAAAGGGTGGTGGGGGGGAGGTGCAGGGGAATGAAGTGGGGGAGGGAGGGGGTGGTGGAGGGGAATGAAGAGAAAGAGGGAGGGGGTGGTGGAGGGGAATTAATAGAGGGAGGTAGGGGAGCTGGAGGGGAATGAAGAGCGGGAGTGAGGGGGTCTTGGAGGAGAATGCAGAGGGGGAGCGGAGGTGGAGGGGAATGAAGAGAAGAAGGGAGGGTGTGGTGGAGGGGAATGAAGAGGTGGAGGGAGGGGGAGGTGGAGGGGAATGAAGAGGGGGACGAAGGGGGTGGTGGAGGAAAATGATGAGGGGGAGGCAGGGGGTGGTGGATGGGAATGAAGTGGAGAAGGGAGGGGTGGTGGAGGGGAATGAAGATGGGGAGGCAGGGGGTGGTGGATGGGAAAGAAGAGGGGGAGGGAGGGGTGGTGGAGTGGAATGAAGAGAGGGAGGGAGTGGGTGGTGGAGGGGAATGAAGAAGGGTGGGATGGGGTGATGGAGGGGAATGAAGAGGGGGAGAGAGGGGGTGGTGGAGGAGAAAGAAGAGGGGGAGGGAGGGGAGGTGGAGGAGAAAGAAGAGGGGGAGGGAGGGGGATCTGGAGGAGAATGAAGAGGGGGAGGGTGGGGTGGTGGAGGAGAATGAGGAGTGTGAGGGAGCTGCTGGTGGATGGGAATGAAGGGGGTGGGAGTGGGAGATGGAAGGGAATGAAGAGGGGGAGGGATGGGGTGGTGGAGGGGAATGAAGAGGGGGTGGGATGGGGTGGTGGGGGGAAGTGCAGGGGAATATAGGGGGGAGGGAGGGGGTGGTGGAGGGGAATGAAGAGGGGGTGGGAGGGGCTTGTGGATGGGAATGAAGAGGGGAGAGAGGGGGAGGTGGAGGGGAATGAAGAGGGGGAGGGTGGGGGTGGTGGAGGGGAATGAAGAGGGGGAGGGTGGGGTTGGTGGAGGGGAATGAAGAGGGGAGGGAGCGGGTGGCGGTGGGGAATGAAGAGGGGTTGGGAGGGGGAGGTGGATTGGAATGAAACGGGGGAGGGAGGGGTGGTGGAGGGGAATGAAGAGGGGGAGGGACGGGGTGGTGGAGGGGAATGAAGAGAGGGACGAAGGGGGAGGTGGTGTGGAATGAAGAGGGGGAGGGAGGGGGTGGTGGAGGGGAATGAAAAGGTGGACGGTTGGGGTGGTGGATGGGAATGAAGAGGGGGAGGGAGGGGTTGGTGGAGTGGAATGAAGAGGGGGAGGGTGGGGGTGGTGGAGGGGAATGCAGAGGGGCAGGGAGGGAGAGGTGGAGGGTAATGTAGAGGGGAGGGAGGGGGACGAGGAGGGTAATGAGAAGGGGGAGGGAAAGGGTGGTGTAGGGGAATGAAGAGTGGATGGGAGTGGGAGGTGGAGGAGAATGAAGAGAGGGAGGGAGGTGGTGGTGGAGGTGACTGAAGAGGTTGAGGGAGGGAGAGGTGGAGGAGAAAGAAGAGGGGGAGGGAGGGGAGATGGAGGAGAAAGAAGAGGGGGAGGGAGTGGGAAGTGTAGGAGAATGAAGAGGGGGAGGGTGGGGTGGTGGAGGAGAATGAGGAGTGTGAGGGAGGTGCTGGTGGATGGGAATGAAGGGGGTGGGAGTGGGAGATGGAAGGGAATGAAGAGGGGGAGTGATGGGGTGGTGGAGGGGAATGAAGAGGGGGTGGGATGGGGTGGTGGGGGGAAGTGCAGGGGAATATAGGGGGGAGGGAGGGGTGGTGGAGGGGAATGAAGAGGGGGTAGGAGGGGCTTGTGGATGGGAATGAAGAGGGGAGAGAGGGGGAGGTGGAGGGGAATGAAGAGGGGGAGGGTGGGCGTGGTGGAGGTGAATGAAGAGGGGTTGGGAGGGGGAGGTGGATGGGAATGAAGGGGGGAGGGAGGGGAGGTGGAGGGGAATGAAGAGAGGGAGGGTGGGGGTGGTGGAGGGGAATGAAAAGGGGGAGGGTGGGGGTGGTGGATGGGAATGAAGAGGGGGAGGGAGGGGGTGGTGGAACGGAATGAAGAGGGGGAGGGAAGGGGTGGTGGAGGGGAATGACGAGTGGGAGGGAGGGGGAGGGGGAGGAGAATGAAGAGAGGGAGGGAGGTGGTGGTGGAGGTGACTGAAGAGGTGGAGGGAGGGAGAGGTGGAGGAGAAAGAAGAGGGGGAGGGAGGGGAGGTGGAGGAGAAAGAAGAGGGGGAGGGAGTGGGGAAGTGGAGGAGAATGAAGAGGGGGAGGGTGGGGTGGTGGTGGAGAATGAGGAGTGTGAGGGAGGTGCTGGTGAATGGGAATGAAGGGGGGTGGGAGTGGGAGATGGAGGGGAATGAAGAGGGGAGGGATGGGGTGGTGGAGGGGAATGAAGAGGGGAGGGAAAGGGTGGTGGGGGGGAGGTGCAGGGGAATGAAGTGGGGGAGGGAGGGGGTGGTGGAGGGGAATGAAGAGAAAGAGGGAGGTGGTGGTGGAGGGGAATTAATAGAGGGAGGTAGGGGAGCTGGAGGGGAATGAAGAGCGGGAGTGAGGGGGTCTTGGAGGAGAATGCAGAGGGGGAGCGGAGGTGGAGGGGAATGAAGAGAAGAAGGGAGGGTGTGGTGGAGGGGAATGAAGAGGTGGAGGGAGAGGGAGGTGGAGGGGAATGAAGAGGGGGACGAAGGGGGTGGTGGAGGAAAATGATGAGGGGGAGGCAGGGGGTGGTGGATGGGAATGAAGTGGAGAAGGGAGGGGTGGTGGAGGGGAATGAAGATGGGGAGGCAGGGGGTGGTGGATGGGAAAGAAGAGGGGGAGGGAGGGGTGGTGGAGTGGAATGAAGAGAGGGAGGGAGTGGGTGGTGGAGGGGAATGAAGAAGGGTGGGATGGGGTGATGGAGGGGAATGAAGAGGGGGAGAGAGGGGGTGGTGGAGGAGAAAGAAGAGGGGGAGGGAGGGGTAGGTTGTGGAGAATGAAGAGTGGGAGGGAGGGGGATCTGGAGGGGAATGAAGAGGGGGAGTGACGGGAACGTGTAGGGGAATGAAGTGGGGGAGGGAGGGCGTGGTGGAGGTGAACGAAGAGGGGGTGGGAGGGGGCGGTCGACGGGAATGAAGAGGGGGAGGAAGGGGGTGGTGGATGGGAATGAAGAGGGGGGTGGAGGATGGGTATAATGATTGGGAGGGAGGGGGTGGTGGAGGAGAATGAAGAGGGGGAGGGAGGGTGTGGAGGAGGGGAATGAAGAGGGTGAGGGAGCGGGTGGTGGAGGAGAATGAAGAGGGGGAGGGAATGGGAGGTGGAGGGGAATGAAAAGAAGGAGGGAGGAGTGGTGGATGTGAATGAAGAGGGGGCGGGAGGGGGTGGTGGATGGGAATGAAGAGGGGGATGGAGGGGTAGGTGGAGGGGAATGAAGAGGGAGAGGGAGGGTGTGGTGGAGGAGAATGATGAGAGGGAGGCTGGTGGTGGTGGAGGGGAAAGAAGAGGGGTGCGATGGGGTGGTGGAAGGAATGAAGAGGGGGAGGGAGGTGGTGTTGGAGAAGAAAGAAGAGGGGGAGGGAGGGGTGGTGGAGGTGAATGAAGATGGGTAGGGAGGGGGAGGTGGAGGAGATAGAAGTGGTTAAGGGGGGTGAGGTGGAGGGTATTGTAGAGGGGAGGGAGGGGGACGAGGAGGGTAATGAAGAGGGGGAGGGAAGGGGTGGTGGAGGGGAATGAAGAGGGGGAGGGAGTGGGTGGTGGAGGGGAATGAGGAGGGGGAGGGAGGGGGTGGTGGAGGGGAATGAAGAGTGGGTGAGAGGGGGATGTGGAGGGTTATGAAGAGGGGGAGGGAGGGGGTGGTGGATGAGAATGAAGAGGGGGAGGGAGGAGGTGGTGGAAGGTAATGAAGAGGAGGAGGGAGGGGATGGTGGAGGGGAATGAAGAGGGGGAGCGAGTGGGAGGTGGATGGGAATGAAGATGCGGAGGGAGGAGTTGGTGGAGGGGAATGAAGAGGGGGAGGGGGGTGGAGGATGGGAATGAAGATGGGGACTGAGGGGGTGGTGGAGGAGAATGAAGGGGTGGTGCTGGAGGGGAATGAAGAGGGGTTGGCATGGGGAGGTGGATGGGGAATGAAGAGGGGGAGGGAGGAGTTGGTGGGGGAGAATGAAGAGCTGGAGGGAGGGTGTGGTGGAGGGGAATGGAGTGAAGGAGGGTGGGAGTGGTGGATGGGAATGAAGAGGGGAGGGAGGGGGATGTGGAGGGGAATGAAGAGGGGGAGGGAGGGGGATGTGGAGGGGAATGAAGAGGGGGAGGGAGAGGCGGTGGAGGGGAATGAAGAGGGGAGGGAGCGGGTGGTGGTGGGGAATGAAGATGGGGAGGGAGGGGGAGGTGCAGGAGAATGAAGAGGGGGAGGGAGAGGGAGGTTGAGGGTAATGAAGAGGGGGAGGGAGGGGGTGGTGGTGGTGAATGAAGAGGGGTTGGGAGGGGGTGGTGGATTGGAATGAAACGGGGGAGGGAGGGGTGGTGGAGGGGAATGAATAGGGGGAGGGAGGGGGTGGTGGAGGGGAATGAAAAGTGGGACGGTGGGGGTGGTGGATGGGAATGAAGAGGGGGAGGATGGGGGTGGTGGAGCGGAATGAAGAGGGGGAGGGTTGGGGTGGTGGAGGGGAATGAGGAGTGGATGGGAGGGGGAGGTGGAGGAGAATGAGGAGAGGGAGGGAGGTGGTGGTGGAGGTGACTGAAGAGGATGATGGAGGGAGAGGTGGAGGAGAAAGAAGAGGGGGAGTGAGGGGAGGTGGAGGAGAAAGAAGAGGGGGAGGGAGTGTGAAGTGGAGGAGAATGAAGAGGGGGAGGGTGGGGTGGTGGAGGAGAATGAGGAATGTGAGGGAGGTGCTGGTGGATGGGAATGAAGGGGGGTGGGAGTGGGAGATGGAAGGGAATGAAGAGGGGGCGGGATGGGGTGTTGGAGTGGAATGAAGAGGGGGTGGGAGGGGGTGGTGGGGGGGAAGTGCAGGGGAATGAAGAGGGGGAGGGAGGGGGTGGTGGAGGGGAATGAAGAGGGGGTGGGAGGGGCTTGTGGATGGGAATGAAGAGGGGAAAGAGGGGGAGGTGGAGGGGAATGAAGAGGGGGAGGGTGGGGGTGGTGGAGGTGAATGAAGAGGGGTTGGGAGGGGGAGGTGGATGGGAAAGAAAAGGGGGAGGGAGGGGTGGTGGAGGGGAATGAAGAGAGGGACGAAGGGGGAGGTGGTGTGGAATGATGAGGGGGAGGGAGGGGGTGGTGGAGGGGAATGAAAAGGCTGAGGCTGGGGGTGGTGGATGGGAATGAAGAGGGGGAGGGAGGGGATGGTTGAGCGGAATGAAGATGGGGAGGGTGTGGTGGTGGATGGGAATGCAGAGGGGCAGGGAGGGAGAGGTGGAGGGTAATGTAGAGGTGAGGGAGGGGGTCGAGGAGGGTAATGAAGAGGGGGAGGGAAGGTGTGGTGGAGGGGAATGACGTGTGGGAGGGAGGGGTAGGTGGAGGAGAATGAATAGAGGGAGGGAGGTGGTGGTGGAGGTGACTGAAGAGGTTGAGGGAGGGAGAGGTGGAGGAGAAAGAAGAGGGGGAGGGAGGGGAGGTGGAGGAGAAAGAAGAGGGGGAGGGAGTGGGAAGAGGAGGAGAATGAAGAGGGGGAGGGTGGAGTGGTGGAGGAGAATGAGGAGTGTGAGGGAGGTGCTGGTGGATGGGAATGAAGGGGGGTGGGAGTGGGAGATGGAAGGGAATGAAGAGGGGGAGGGAAATGGATGGTGGAGGGGAATGAAGAGGGGGAGGGAGGGGGTGGAGGGGGGAGGTGCAGGAGAATGAAGAGGGGGAGGGAGGGGGTGGTGGGGGGGAATGAAGAGGGGGTGGGAGGGGTTTGTGGATGGAAATGTAGAGGGGTGAGAGGGGGAGGTGGAGGGGAATGAAGAGGGGGTGTGAGTGGGTGGTGGAGGAGAATGAAGAGGGGGAGGGAGGGGTTGGTGAATGGGAATGAAGAGGGGAGTGAGGGGGAGCTGGAGGGCAATGAAGAGGGTGAGGGAGGGGGTCGTGGTGTTGAATGAAGAGGGGGAGGGAGGGGGTGGAGGATGGGAATGAAGATGGGGACTGTGGTGGAGGTGGAAGAGAATGAAGGGGGGTGGAGGGGAATGAAGAGGCGTTGGCGGGGGAAGTTGGAGGAAAATGAAGAGGGGGAGGGAGGGGGTGGAGGATGGGAATGAAGATGGGGACTGTGGAGGAGGTGGAAGAGAATGAAGGGTGGTGGACGGGAATGAAGAGGGGGAGGGAGGGGAGGTGGATGGGAATGAAGTGAAGGAGTGTGGGGGTGGACGACGGGAATGAGGAGGGGGAGGGAGGATGTGGCGGAGGGGAATCAAGAGAGGGAGGGACGGAGGGGGTGGAAGGGAATGAAGAGGAGGAGGGAGGGGTTGGTGGAGGGGAATGAAGTGGTGGTGGGAGGGGGCGATGGATGGGAATGACGAGGAGGAGGGAACTGGAGGTGGAGGAGAAGGAAGAGGGGGTGTGGGAAGGTGGAGGAGAATGAAGAAGGGGAGGGAGGGGGAAGTGGTGGAGAAAGAAGAGGGGGAGGGAGGGGGATGTGGAGGAGAATGAAGAGTGGGAGGGAGGGGGATGTGGAGGGGAATGAAGAGGCAGAGGGAGGTGGTGGTGGAGCAGAATGAAGAGGGGGAGGGAGCGGATCGTGGATGGGAATGACGAGGAGGAGGGAGGTGGAGGTGGAGGAGAAAGAAGAGGGGGTGCGGGGCGGTGGAGGAGAATGAAGAAGGGGAGGTAGGGGGAAGTGGAGGAGAAAGAAGAGGGGGTGGGAGGGGGATGTGGAGGAGAATGAAGAGTGGGAGGGTGGGGGATGTAGAGGGGAATGAAGAGGGGGAGGGAGGTGGTGGTGGTGGAGAATGAAGAGGGGGAGGGAGGGGATGGTGGAGAGGAATGAAGAGGGGGAGGGAGCGGGAGGTGGAGGGTATTGAAGACGGGGAGGGAGGGGGATGTGGAGGGGAATGAGGAGGGGGTGGGAGGTGGTGGTGGTGGAGAATGAAGAGGGAGAGGGAGGGGATGGTGGAGAGGAATGAAGAGGGGGAGGGAGCGGGATGTGGAGGTGAATGAAGAGGAGGAGGGAGGTGGAGGTGGAGGAGAAAGAAGAGGGGGAGGGGAGAGGTGGAGGTGAATGAATAAGTGGAGGGAGGGGGAGGTGGAGGAGCAAGAAGAGGGGGAGGGAGGGGGAGGTGGAGGAGAATGAAGAGGGCGAGGGAGGGGGTGGTGGAGGTGAATGAAGAGGGGGAGGGAGGGGGAGGTGGAGGAGAATGAAGAGGGGGAGGGAGTGGGTGGTTGAGGGGAATGAAGAGGGGAGGGAGGGGGATGTGGAGGGGAATGAAGATGGGAGGAAGGGGAATGAAGAGGGGGAGGGAGTGGGAGGTGGAGGGGAATGAAGAGGATGAGGGAGGTGGTGGTGGTGGAGAATGAAGAGGGGGAGGGAGCGGGATGTGGAGGTGAATGAAGAGGAGGAGGGAGGTGGAGGTGGAGGAGAAAGAAGAGGGGGAGGGGAGAGGTGGAGGTCAATGAATAAGTGGAGGGAGGGGGAGGTGGAGGAGCAAGAAGAGGGGGAGGGAGGGGGAGGTGGAGGAGAATGAAGAGGGGGAGGGAGGGGGTGGTGGAGGTGAATGAAGAGGGGGAGGGAGGGGGTGGTGGATGGGAATGAAGAGGGGGAGGGAGGGTTGGTGAATGGTAATGAAGAGGGGAGTGAGGGGGAGCTGGAGGGCAATGAAGAGGGGGAGGGAGGGGGTCGTGGTGTTGAATGAAGAGGAGGAGGGGGGGGGTGGAGGAGGGGAATGAAGATGGGGACTGTGGGGGTGGTGGAAGAGAATGAAGGGGGGGGTGGAGGGGCATGAAGAGGGGTTGGCATGGGGAAGTTGGAGGAAAATGAAGAGGGGGAGGGAGGGGGTGGTGGGGGAGAATGAAGAGCTGGAGGGAGGGGGTGGTGGAGGGGAATGGAGTGAAGGAGGGTGGGGGTGGTGGACGGGAATGAAGAGGGGGAGGGAGGGGAGGTGGATGGGAATGAAGTGAATGAGGGTGGGGGTGGACGACGGGAATGAGGAGGGGGAGGGAGGAGGTGGCGGAGGGGAATCAAGAGAGGGAGGGAGGGAGGGGGTGGAAGGGAATGAAGAGGAGGAGGGAGGGGATGGTGGAGGGGAATGAAGTGGTGGTGGGAGGGGGCGATGGATGGGAATGAAGAGGGGGAGAGAGGGTGTGGTGGATGGGAATTAAGAGGGGGAGGGAGGGGGAGGTGAAGGAGAAAGAAGAGGGGGAGGGAGGGGGAGGTGGAGGAGAATGAAGAGGGGAGGGAGGGGATTGTGGATGGGAATGAAGGGGGGGAGGGTGAGGGAGGTGGAGGGGAATGAAGAGGGGATGGGAGGGGGAGGTGGAGGAGAATGAAGAGGGGGAGGGAGGGGGAGGTGGAGGAGGAAGAAGAGGGGGAGGGAGGGGTAGGTGGAGCAGAATGAAGAGGGGGAGGGAAGGGATCGCGGATGGGAATGACGAGGAGGAGGGAACTGGAGGTGGAGGAGAAAGAAGAGGTGGTGGGGTCGGTGGAGGAGAATGAAGAAGGGGAGGGAGGGGGAAGTGGAGGAGAAAGAAGAGGGGGTGGGAGGGGGGTGTGGAGGAGAATGAAGAGTGGGAGGGAGGGTGATGTGGAGGGGAATGAAGAGGGGGAGGGAGGTGCTGGTGGAGCAGATAGAAGAGGGGGAAGGAGGGGAGTTGGAGGAGAATGAAGAAGGGGAGGGATGGGGAAGTGGAGGAGAAAGAAGAGGGGGAGGGAGTGGGATGTGGAGGAGAATGAAGAGTGGGAGGGAGGGGGATGTGGAGGGGAATGAAGAGGGGGAGGGAGGTGGTGGTGGTGGAGAATGAAGAGGGGGAGGGAGGGGATGGTGGAGAGGAATGAAGAGGGGGAGGGAGCGGGAGGTGGAGGGTATTGAAGACGGGGAGGGAGGGGGATGTGGACGGGAATGAGGAGGGGGTGGGAGGTGGTGGTGGTGGAGAATGAAAAGGGGTAGGGAGGGGGTGGAGGATGGGAATGAAGATGGGGACTGTGGGGGTGGTGGAAGAGAATGAAGGGGGGGTGGAGGGGCATGAAGAGGGGTTGGCAGGGGGAAGTTGGAGGAAAATGAAGAGGGGGAGGGAGGGGGTGGTGGGGGAGAATGAAGAGCGGGAGGGAGGGGGTGGTGGAGGGGAATGAAGAGGGGGAGGGAGGGGAGGTGGATGGGAATGAAGTGAATGAGGGTGGGGGTGGACGACGGGAATGAGGAGGGGGTGGGAGGAGGTGGCGGAGGGGAATCAAGAGAGGGAGGGAGGGAGGGGGTGGAAGGGAATGAAGAGGAGGAGGGAGGGGATGGTGGAGGGGAATGAAGTGGTGGTGGGAGGGGGCGATGGATGGGAATGAAGAGGGGGAGAGAGGGTGTGGTGGATGGGAATTAAGAGGGGGAGGGAGGGGGAGGTGAAGGAGAAAGAAGAGGGGGAGGGAGGGGGAGGTGGAGGAGAATGAAGAGGGGAGGGAGGGGATTGTGGATGGGAATGAAGGGGGGGAGGGTGAGGGAGGTGGAGGGGAATGAAGAGGGGATGGGAGGGGGAGGTGGAGGAGAATGAAGAGAGGGAGGGAGGGGGAGGTGGAGGAGGAAGAAGAGGGGGAGGGAGGGGTAGGTGGAGCAGAATGAAGAGGGGGAGGGAAGGGATCGCGGATGGGAATGACGAGGAGGAGGGAACTGGAGGTGTAGGAGAAAGAAGAGGGGGTGGGGTCGGTGGAGGAGAATGAAGAAGGGGAGGGAGGGTGAAGTGGAGGAGAAAGAAGAGGGGGTGGGAGGGGGATGTGGAGGAGAATGAAGAGTGGGAGGGAGGGTGATGTGGAGGGGAATGAAGAGGGGGAGGGAGGTGGTGGTGGAGCAGATAGAAGAGGGGGAAGGAGGGGAGTTGGAGGAGAATGAAGAAGGGGAGGGATGGGGAAGTGGAGGAGAAAGAAGAGGGGGAGGGAGTGGGATGTGGAGGAGAATGAAGAGTGGGAGGGAGGGGGATGTGGAGGGGAATGAAGAGGGGGAGGGAGGTGGTGGTGGTGGAGAATGAAGAGGGGGAGGGAGGGGATGGTGGAGAGGAATGAAGAGGGGGAGGGAGCGGGAGGTGGAGGGTATTGAAGACGGGGAGGGAGGGGGATGTGGAGGGGAATGAGGAGGGGGTGGGAGGTGGTGGTGGTGGAGAATGAAAAGGGGGAGGGAGGGGATGGTGGAGAGGAATGAAGAGGGGAAGGGAGCGGGATGTGGAGGTGAATGCAGAGGAGGAGGGAGGTGGAGGTGGAGGAGAAAGAAGAGGGGGAGGGGAGAGGTGGAGGTGAATGAATAAGTGGAGGGAGGGGGAGGTGGAGGAGCAAGAAGAGGGGGAGGGAGGGGGAGGTGGAGGGGAATGAAGAGGGGGAGGGAGGGGGTGGTGGAGGTGAATGAAGAGGGGGAGGGAGGGGGAGGTGGAGGAGAATGAAGAGGGGGAGGGAGTGGGTGGTTGAGGGGAATGAAGAGGGGGAGGGAGGGGGATGTGGAGGGGAATGAAGATGGGAGGAAGGGGGATGTGGAGGGGAATGAAGAGGGGGAGGGAGGGGGAGGTGGAGGGGAATGAAGAGGAGGAGGGAGGTGGTGGTGGTGGAGAATGAAGAGGGGGAGGGAGGGGATGGTGGAGTGGAATGAAGAGGGGGAGGGAGCGGGATGTGGAGGTGAATGAAGAGGAGGAGGGAGGTGGAGGTGGAGCAGAAAGAAGAGGGGGAGGGGAGAGGTGGAGGTGAATGAATAAGTGGAGGGAGGGGGAGGTGGAGGAGCATGAAGAGGGGGAGGGAGGGGGAGGTGGAGGAGAATAAAGAGGGGGTGGGAGGGGGTGGTGGAGGTGAATGAAGAGGAGGAGGGAGGGGGATGTGGAGGGGAATGAAGATGGGAGGAAGGGGGATGTGGAGGGGAATGAAGAGGGGGAGGGAGGGGGAGGTGGAGGGGAATGAAGAGGAGGTGGAAGGGGAAGTGGAGGGGAAAGAAGAGGGGGAGGGAGAGGGTGGAGGATGGCAATGAAGAGGGGGAGGGAGGGGCAGGGGAGGGGAATGAAGAGGGAGGTGGAGGTGGAGGTGAAAGAAGAGGGGGAGGGATGTGGAGGTGGTGGAGAATGAAGAGGGGAGGGATGGGGTGGTGGATGGGAATGAAGAGGGGGAGGGAGGGGGAGGTGGAGGGGAATGAAGAGGAGGTGGGAGGGGGAGGTGGAGGAGAAAGAAGAGGTGGAGGGAGGGTGAGGTGGAGGAGAATGAAGAGTGGGATGGAGGGGGTGATGGATGGGAAAGAAGAGGGGAAGGGAGGGGCAGATGGAGAAGAATGACGAGGGGGATGGAGGGGTGGTGGAGGGGTAGGTGAAGAGGATTGAAGAGGGGGATGGAGGAGGTGGTGGAGGGGAATGAAGAGGGGGAGGGAGGGGGAGGTGGAGGTGGAGGGGAATGAAGAGGGGGTGGGAGGGGGAGGATGGGAAAGAAGAGGGGAAGGGAGGGGCAGGTGGAGAGGAATGACGAGGGGGAGGGAGTGGGTGGTTGAGGGGAATGAAGAGGGGGAGGGAGGGGGATGTGGAGGGGAATGAAGTTGGGAGGAAGGGGGATGTGGAGGGGAATGAAGAGGGGGAGGGAGGGGGAGGTGGAGGGGAATGAAGAGGAGGAGGGAGGTGTTGGTGGTGGAGAATGAAGAGGGGGAGGGAGGGGATGGTGGAGTGGAATGAAGAGGGGGAGGGAGCGGGATGTGGAGGTGAATGAAGAGGAGGAGGGAGGTGGAGGTGGAGCAGAAAGAAGAGGGGGAGGGGAGAGGTGGAGGTGAATGAATAAGTGGAGGGAGGGGGAGGTGGAGGAGCATGAAGAGGGGGAGGGAGGGGGAGGTGGAGGAGAATGAAGAGGGGGTGGGAGGGGGTGGTGGAGGTGAATGAAGAGGAGGAGGGAGGGGAATGTGGAGGGGAATGAAGATGGGAGGAAGGGGGATGTGGAGGGGAATGAAGAGGGGGAGGGAGGGGGAGGTGGAGGGGAATGAAGAGGAGGTGGAAGGGGAAGTGGAGGGGAAAGAAGAGGGGGAGGGAGAGGGTGGAGGATGGCAATGAAGAGGGGGAGGGAGGGGCAGGGGAGGGGAATGAAGAGGGAGGTGGAGGTGGAGGTGAAAGAAGAGGGGGAGGGATGTGGAGGTGGTGGAGAATGAAGAGGGGAGGGATGGGGTGGTGGATGGGAATGAAGAGGGGGAGGGAGGGGGAGGTGGAGGGGAATGAAGAGGAGGTGGGAGGGGGAGGTGGAGGAGAAAGAAGAGGTGGAGGGAGGGTGAGGTGGAGGAGAATGAAGAGTGGGATGGAGGGGGTGATGGATGGGAAAGAAGAGGGGAAGGGAGGGGCAGATGGAGAGGAATGACGAGGGGGATGGAGGGGTGGTGGAGGGGTAGGTGAAGAGGATTGAAGAGGGGGATGGAGGAGGTGGTGGAGGGGAATGAAGAGGGGGAGGGAGGGGGAGGTGGAGGTGGAGGGGAATGAAGAGGGGGTGGGAGAGGGAGGATGGGAAAGAAGAGGGGAAGGGAGGGGCAGGTGGAGAGGAATGACGAGGGGGGTGGAGGAGTGGTGGAGGGGAATGCAGATGGGGAGCGGGTGGGTGGTGGAGGGGAATGAAGAGGGGGAGGGAGGGGGTTGTGGCGGGAAATGAAGATGGGAGGAAGGGGGAGGTGGAGGGGAATGAAGAGGGGGAGGGAGGGCCTGGTGGAGTGGTATGAAGAGGGGGAGGAAGGGGCAGGTGGAGGGGAATGAAGAGGGGGAGGGTGGGGGAGATGGAGGGGAATGAAGAGGTGGAGGAAGGGGTAGGTGGAGGGGAATGAAGAGGGGGAGGGCGGGGGTGGAGGATGGGACTGAAGAGGGGGAGTTTGGGGGAGGTGGAGGGGAATGAAGAGGAGGAGGGAGGTGGAGGTGGAGGAGAAAGAAAAGGGGGAGGGAGGGGTAGGTAGTGGAGAATGAAGAGGGGGAGGGAGGGGGTGGTGGATGGGAATGAAGAAGGGGAGGGAGGGGGAGGTGGAGGAGAAAGAAGAGGGGGAGGGATTGTGTGGTGGATGGGAAAGAAGAGGGGGAGGGAGGGGCAGGTGAAGAGGATTGAAGAGGGGGATGGACGAGGTGGTGGAGTGGAATGAAGAGGGGGAAGGAGGCGGTTGTGGAGGGGAATGAAGATGGGAGGAAGGGGGAGGTGGAGGGGAATGAAGAGGGGGAGGGAGGGGGTGGAGGATGGGAATGAAGAGAGGGAGGGAGGGGGAGGTGGAGGAGAAAGACGAGGGGGAGGGTGTGGGAGGTGGAGGAGAATGAAGACGGGGAGCGAGGGGGAGGTGGAGGGGGAATGAAGAGAGGGAGGGAGGGGGTGGAGGATGGGAATGAAGAGAGGGAGGGAGGGGGAGGTGGAGGAGAAAGAAGAGGGGGAGAGTGTGGGAGGTGGAGGAGAATGAAGACGGGGAGCGAGGGGGAGGTGGAGGTGGAATGAAGAGGGGGTGGGAGGGGGTGTTGGAGGAGACTGTAGAGGAGGAGGGAGGTGGTGGTGGATGGGAATGAAGAGGGGGAGTGTGGGGGAGGTGGAAGGGAATGAAGAAGGGGAGGGTGGGGGAGGTGTAGGGGGATGAAGTGGGGGACGGAGGGGGTGGTGGAGGGGAATGAAGAGGGGGAGGGAGGGGCTGGCTGATGGGAATGAAGAGGCGGGGGAGCGGGTGTTGGTTGGGAATGAGGAGAGAGAGGGAGGATATGGTGGATGGAATGAAGATGGGAGGAAGGGGGAGGTGGAGGGGAATGAAGAGGGGGAGGAAGGGGGTGGTGGAG